>NC_045644.1:2972500-2990000 GCF_009829145.1 Chiroxiphia lanceolata
GAAGTTCCAGGGATTTTCCTCAGGCCCCATGGGAACAGAAGGAGTTGTGGGTCCTGAGAACAGTCACACATGGGCGTGGTGGCACGTGCCAGCTGTCCCTGCAGGGATCTGAGATGTCACCTGGGGAAATCCCTGTGCCATGCAGCCTGCTGGCACAGCTTGTGGGGCTACACGTCGTGGGTGCTTTGCACAGAATCTTTTGCAAAATCTAGACGTGTCTGTAGACACCAACATAAATGCTGTCTGCTTCCTCTGCCACCTTATAAATCCATCCACATGAGTAGAAAGGACAGGCTGGAGCACTCTAAGACAGGGTTCACACAGGATGCAAGAGCAGCTTAGTTCTTGTTTCGTCCTTTGGCCAGTCCTGCTCAAATCCCACACATTCATTTTCCTTGATTGAATTGAATTCATGGCCAACATGCCTTCTAGGAACGCCTGCTCATTCTGGGCTGATGGCTGATCACTTCTACTCAAAAGCAAGCCTGTAGTTTCAGTGAGAGAGGGGGAAGAAACCATACCTTTTCAGGGTAAGAACAGTCCTGAGAGCAGAAGACTCCCCAAGAAGTGAAAGCACAGAACAGAGTCTGCGTCAGAGTAAAATCTCCTGGTTCAAACCTTTGTACAGCTGAAACACACACCATGACTGACACTGCTACAAGGCCCTTTGCCCATGTCCTTCACTCAGAAGGGGAGCACTGCAACCTCAGAGGTGACAGAGAGGGACATTTGTACAGCCATGGGCTTCCTCCTGCCCGAGCCACATGGGAGGTTGTGCAGGGCAGGGATGGCAGTTGGGGCCACTGTGGTTCCCATCACACTTCTTGGGTCTGATATTTTCTGATTAAGGAGAGAGACACAGGCTCCTGTCTGGAAAACTGGCTTTTAAGTGCTGTTTCAGGACTCCCTGCGGAGCTTCTAGAAGGGTTGCTGAAAGAGCGAGGGAAACAGGGGAAGGCTTTGTGTAAATAAATGCTGGTGGTTCAGCTCTGAAGCAGTGTTTTCTCAGCCATCAGTGTAACAGCTTTGGCTGTTCTTTCCAACTCAGAGAGTTCTTTCTGGAAGCTCTCCCAGGCCACAGTGATTCTCCACAGTAGGGTCAGGCCCAGCCCTCAAGGAAGCCACTCACTGGCAGAGGGGCATCCACCGAGGAACTTCCCAATAGATCATCCCCTCTCATCCCCAGGTGCTGTTTAATTGCTAAGATTTAGACACCAGCAACAGACGTTCCTGTCCTCAGGTCTGAGCAGCCCTTGTCACTCTCTCCTGGTTTGAAATAATGGTGACAATTAAAACCTCACAAGCTCCGTGCTAAAGCTCTTCCATCCCCTGCCGCAGGTGGGATCGATACGGCCCCAGCACACACCGTCCATGGGAGCCACTTCGTCTTCACCACCTTTTGGAAGTCACTTAATCACCCGTCCTTCACCTGCCCCATCCAGACTGCCAGGTCTGCAGGGCAGAAATATCTGCAGTAACAGTGGTTCGGTGCTTCACACAGTGAAGTCCTGGGCTCGACTCCCCAGCAGCTCTTGTAAACACGGATAATTAATTTTACGTCGTCTTTTCAAGAAGAGGAAAGAGGGAGTTGGAAGGAAGTGGTTTAATTTAATTTTGTCTTTGGCTTTTGAGCAGAATTGAAGGCTACAATTAGGGTGACCAGCTGGGAGAGGACAGACAAGAAGGAAACTGTAAGACCTCTGAGGACAGATAAGTGGAGTCTGTAGAGCATTTATTATAAGTAACACCAGCACGTGAATCTAAAAATAGTGTCTCTGATGCTGGGTGTATATGACTGATATTAAAAATGACTGATTTAAAAGAAAGTGCTTCACCTTTGTTGCCAACCAGGAAGGTAGGTCTCTAGTATTCTCAGACTTAAATGCTGCCAGTATTTCACGTTAGGATAGTCATAAAGTTAAAGGTTAATAGGCTGTACAAATGACAGAGTTTAAAGGGAAAAAATGAAGATGGGAAGATTTCTAGCACTTAGGGAACATTTTAAAATTGAAGCTCCTCTGCCTAATTTAATTTTTCCTATATTCTTTCTCATGCTGTTGATCATTATTGAAAATATTTCTATTTGCATAAGTGATTTCTCCTTCATGCCCCCTCCGTTTGCTTTTTGGATCATCATTACTTCCCACAGTATTTGATAAGTCACAATCCTGCTGCCTGCCCTCAGAGTCTGCTGCTGTGGGAAGGGTGAAATTAAAGCCACAGCCTTGGAGGGAGGATGGGCAGGGAGACCTGGAGCATGAGAAAGGCTCTTATTTAATTACAGGTCATTAGAATTGGCAGGTTAAAGGGAAAGGCAAACACGTGGATTGCTGGAAGTGGGATTTGGTTGTGGTGTTTCAGATGAGCTCAACAGCTGTTGTGAATGGCAGAAGTGCATTGCTGTGTCAGCCTTGCTGCCATGGGTGGTGTGTTTCTAGTGCTGGAGCTGGAGATTAGAGCTTAGTGGTGAGATTAACATGACTAAGATAAATGCTTTACACAGAGACTGCCAGTTATCACATCTGCTTTTTCACTGGTGAAGAAAAATTCTGCCTTGGTTTCTGTGTTGGCCTCCCAGAGCAACTGGGAAAGGCTGTGCTTTGAACATCACTTCTTGTGGCACTTCTGGGGCTGAAACTGCAGCAGAGCAAGGCTCTTTGAAATGTACTCTTTACTGGGTGGCCTAAATGCTCTTCCCTCCACCTGATCAGCTCCTGCTGATCACAGGAAGATTTAGGGTGGAGGAATCTACTCAGAGTGGTCCTTTTTCTTCTTGTCCCAAGTACAACTACTGCAGGCATCACTGGGCTGAACTGCAATAAGTGAAAGTGTCTTCCAGCCAACGTTTGCTCTTACTGCTTTCTTCACTCATGTAGGCACCTGACAGTCCATTCCAGGTACCTCTGAAGCCTGGGTGTGCAGAGGCCCTCCTTGGGTGCACTACCTGGGAGGAAAAAAAAAATCATGGCACTGCCTGCTTTGACACTGGTGCCACACAGGCCTCCGCCAGTGCCCCTGGCTTTTCTTCCTCTGTGTTCTTCACCTGGCTCCTACTTTTCTGAAAACTGTCCTTAAAAACCTTCTGGGCCTGAGAGGTGCTAAAGAAGCCAGATACTCTTGATTTACTGTAGGCTGAGCAACAAATAGGTCTGGAATAAATATGGCTGCTGAGCAAAACCTCCTCCACTGTGGAACTGAAATGAAATAGAGAAAGGACCATGCCTTGGTGTTCCCTCTGGTAATGAATTCTGTGCCTTTGCCAGACATTTGTATCTGCATAGAAAGTTCTTGAAGCTGTAGGAGATGATCCATGCAGAGCTGCTTTTAAAACCAGGACATCAAGCTTCACATTCCTCATGCACACAGGTCAAGGGAAAACCCTGGGAGTCCTATGACAAGCACCTTAAGGATTATTTTTGCTCTTGGTATCCTGCAGAAGTGACCCAAGGCTGCAGTGGAGCTGTTTCATTCTATGAAAAAAAAAAAGTATAGCACATTTTCGCAAATTTTTAGGAGATTTCCAGGAATATTGAATGGTGAGATTGCATTTTCTTCCTTCTTTTTTCTCTCTATTTTCCACATTCCATTCCTCACTTTCTGCTATGCTAATATATCTTCCTAACATTATAAACTAATTTAGCAGAACACAATAGCATTCAAACTCCTGCTTAAAAGATGTGCCAGGGCTGTATTTCTCTTGCATGTGACACTGCAGAGAACACTTTTAAAATAGTTTTAAAAATGAAAGCAGAGGTAAACCCACCATAACCTACCAGGTAACTGGAGGTTACCCACCACAACCTACCTGCTTCTTCCTTCCTGCAGGGAGTAAAATGCTGGGTAAAAGAAACTAAATGACTGCAAGGAGTAAAATGATTGCAGTGCAAACAGTTTCCCCAAGAGTCTCTTTTGGAATCGCTCGACTGAAAAACTTTTTCAAGATCTCCAGTAATTAATTTGCAGAGTGTTTTCCTTGTCTGAAACTATCAGTCATGTGCTGCCTTTGGGATTGGTTGCAGCTCCTCTTTCCATGCTCAGGACCTCCTGCTCTGTGACTAACTTTTTGCATCCAAATAAGACCACTGAATGCAAGAGGTATTTTTTATTCTGAGCCTTTGCCTCTGAGACAGCTTTGCCTCAGAGTTGGCTGGTGGAGCCCTTCATCCCTCTGTCTCAGCAGGTACTTGCATAAGCAGGTCTGTGGAGTCTGTGGAATTGCTTGTGTGCAGAAGTGCTCACCTAAAAGCAAAGGGTCCTTTCTATTTGGTCCTTTGTAATTTCTGGTTCTTCATACATTTTTACAGACAGGCAGAATGGCTATAACGTTCCAAAATAAAAGACAGTTTTCTTTTGAAAAAGGGGCCATGCCTGAAAGTTGAGTGTGGAAAATGCTGCCTGGAGCCTTTTATTAGCTTCATTCACTCTAATATATCTGCCTTGTATGCCAAGAAAAGTATAAACAAATGGCAGAGTATTGGTTTTTCAATAACAGGGTTTAAGCCAAGGGTATAAAAAGCATATCCTACTGGCCACTATTTATGAAACAATTAATATTGTCAATGTCTTTTCCATCTCCTCCGAGTTACACATACTGCATAAACTTTGATTTATCCCTGAGAAGTACCAAAAATACCAACTGGAGAATAAACAGGGTAGTGTGCCAACACTGTTGAAAAGGGAAACAATTTCCATGTCTCCTTATAATATGCTTTGATATTAAAATAGCCCGAGATGTGATTCTCTTGAATTTACCTGTGAAGGCTCGGGACACTGCAGACAAAGGGTTCGGTTTAGCTTGTAATCTCAGGGTTTAGACGCAATTAATTATTTGGTTGTTTAGGAGCTGTTACAACAGCTGTAAACCTCTAATTCTTCTTTTTTTTTTCCGTGAGGTTACAGAGATCGAGTCCACTCTCTCTCACGGACCCCCGCGAGCACAGAGGGGCTCCGGCTCTTCCACCTGCTCAGAGCAGCGTCATCCCGGGATGTGCGGAGCGCAGGGGAGGCAGGATGGGACCCACCGCCCCTAAACCTGCGGGAAGATGCCCCGCACACCGCCCGCCCCGCCGCTCCCGGCGCTGGCCGTGGTGCTGAAGTGGGGCCGGAGGAGCGGGGAAGCGAACAGTGGTAATCCTATTCATTGCCGGATTAGCATTTGTTAGCGTCGTTATAACAATGTTAGAAATTATTCTCCACAAATTCAGATCAAAATCCGTTCCCAGACAAAAGCAAGACCCTTTCGGTGGGCAATATCACACATAGCCCGAGTTTCCCTGCTGAATATCATCATCCCTGTTTTAATCGCCTCCCCCTGCCCTTGTTTGTCACCTGAAAATATCAGAGCTGCTTATCAATAACTCTCAGTGTGTCACGCTGCTGCGGAGCATTCCAATCAATATATTATCATTTCAGAGCTTGATTATGAAGGTGAAGGGCATTTTCAAGGACGTCTGGAAATTCTGATCAGTGCTCTGCGATCTCTGATCAGCCTCAGTGCTTTACAAGAATAAAATCAGAAACTCTAACTAGAGAGACAGCGCCTTGTCCTCTCACTCAGAGCAGCCCTTGCTGCCAATAAACAAGCCAACGAAAAGCAGAGGTGTCATTCACAGGTTTGCCCTCGAGTCTTTTAGCATTTCCTCTATTCTTCACTCCATTGCAGCTCTCAAGCACAGCAATACATAACAAACTTCTCATGGCAGCATGACGTGTGCTGTATATGATTTTCCTGACTGGAATATCGAAGTAACAGTGATCTGAAGAGATGGAAATGTATTATAAGGGTGGGGTTTTTTGTTTGGTTTTGGTTTGGTTTTGTTTGGTGTGGGGTTTTTTTTAATGACAGCATTACACAAGCAACTTAGATTTCATACTCTGGGAATGACAAGACATGGCAAGAATACACATCAGGCTGCTGAGGAAAAACACCTAATGCTTGTTTACTATGCTAAAAGTATTATTTTCTAAGTTCAATTGCTCTGTAGACACCAAATAGTATTTAAATGCGTTGCATTTCATGCATATGCCAAGTTGAAATTGTTCCACTTTATGTCAAACATAGTATTTTATTACTATTTGCCCTATCTGCCACCTTGAACCAGGTGTTCAATTGTACACAGTCCCCTATAATTTTTTTCTGCTATTATTCATGGATCCTTAGTGACAAGACAAAAATCTGCCAATGTAAAATAAGGTGGAAAAGTCATCCTTGGTGGTACCTTGTTAGTGCTTCATGACTGCTTCTCATATCTCTGTATGAGGAAGGAGTTTCATGCCAACATTCTGGACTGCAAGAATGAACTGCTCAGATCCTTGTGGTCTAATGCCAAAGGGAATCTCCTGTTGGGCAGAAAACTGATGTAACTACAATGGTTGTGATGGTGAGGAAGATAAGTATCAGAAGTTTTGCACAACAGTGCATTTAATCCTTCTACTGCTCTTCACGAGCATTGCTTTCATTAAGTTTATTACTGATGAATTCCTGGTATATGTTGCTAGTGTTTAACTAAAATACATTAAAAATATTTTCTACATAAAGCTTGCCCTTCTAACAGATCTCCAGTTTTTCAACCATGTAAAAAAAGAGCAGCAATGTAAAAAAAAAAAAAAAAAACCAACACCAAAAACCACCAAACAAAAACCAACCAACAAACAAAAATATAAATGTAAAACTGTGACTCAGAGAAGGATGATTTTGGAATTTCTCTTTGGAGGAAAGAATTTTTACCCAGTTGCAGTCATTTCTTGGCCTCTGATGTTTTGGTTTTATAACGTGGATTTGAGCACTTATATCGATATAGAGAGAGAAATAAGCAACTTTGTTGTCTAGGATAAGGTTTTCCCTGGAATGTACAGAGACATTATGTGGAAAAAAGGCCAGAAATCTTCTTTTCTCAGTTCTGTTTCACAGAACCTTGGATGCACAGTTCTGTTTCACAGAACTGGCAGAACAGGGTCTGTGCACCACGGGAGTGATGTGAGGACCTGAGCTGTCTCCTTATCTGAAGACCAGCTGACCTGAGGATGTCCCAGCCAAAAAGGTAAAATGAGATTCCCAAGGTGTGTGCATCACTTTGGCTTCTCAGGATTCCTGAAACACTGAGCTTCCCTGAGGAGTAGCCTTCCCTGGGGACTGGCAGGCAAGACAGAGTCATTAATAAGTGCAAAGTACACTGAGGTTTTGACAAAGAAGCTCTTGTGGAAGCACCAAATGACCCAATCATTCATTTATTTTGCAAAACCACAAGCTGTTTTGGGGATCTGCTGACTCAGAACAAGATGGTTCAGACTGTCATGCCATTTACAGCAAACATTCTTAGGGAAATCTAGGTGATCTCAAGATCTTTTGATAAAATTCAAAGCACAACTCCTGTTCAGTATGTATCTTCATCATAACTCTTGTGCAATTGCCAAGGATCTGTGATATGAACATAAGAATCTTTATAAGCAGCTGATTTTTGAGTCAATGGGCTGTAACACTTTTGAAATCAATGATTATTTAAGAACTCTTAAAACTGCACATTATCTAGCTCCCCTGCACACAAACATTGGATCTACTCTGCTCTCTGTTGGCTCTCTGTAAATGGACAGTTTGGATCTGAGATGTGAAGGCTGAGTGTGGGTTGTAACATCTCTTTTCTAGCCAGGCCAGTAAAACATTCACCATACAGCTCTGCAGAAATTTTCTATTTCAGTAGGAGCTGGAAATACTCAACACTTTTCAGGTGTGGTGCTAGGATTTTTTGTGGATTTTAATAAATGAGCTATTTATGGACACAAACAGATCTGCTTATTTCAATTTTCACCAGTCCCAGTGTCTACATAGTTTTGGTTTTGATTTTGGGGTGTTTTGTGGTTTTTTTTTTCACATGGTACCTCAGAGTTTACAGCTCAGTATACAAGCACCAGCCTTCAGATGTAGAAGCTGCAAAGCCACCACCTATCCATTGTTCTCTGGGTGTTCTGTCCTGATATTTTGAAACAGGTAGGATGAGCTACAGTAAAGCTTATGTTTGGATGAGATGCTGAAGAGCAGCACATGCTCTGCCTTCAAACCCTCCAATGGCACTTTTCACAAAGGATTTCCTCCAGTGTATTGTCTGACCTCTATTCTGTGAGTCCACTTGTGGAAGTGATAAGTTGTACACACATGACTAATATCAAGATGATTAAACCGTCCAGAAGTTAGATCAGTGGGCAAGTCAAAATGACAAAAGCAAAGGATGTGTTTGTGATGGCATCAGAGCATCATATCACATTTTATAGAGCACGTGTGTAGTGCTGCATGAGATAAAGACTGTACTTAGATTACATCATCTGCCCATCAGTTCTGCTCCCACGGATTTATTCCAAATTACACAGACTTTGCAGCAGCATTTGTTTCACAAAAATATCACAACCTAGGAGTTTTTCCCCTTTCCGTTAAAAATAATATTTCTGTGAGTCAGACACAGGACCGTGATGAGCCTCAGAAATAAAAGTTTCCTAAACTGAACAACCTGCTTTCTCGAAGTGCTATAAGATTCTAATATTTGTCAGAGAGGACTCTCAGCTTGCCAGGAAGCCACTGCAAAGCAGAGACTAACAAAGCCTTTCATTTAAAGGTACAAAAATGCCATTGTAAGGCATAATAAGGGAACAACTTTAACTGTTCCAAAATACCTCTCAACCCACACACGTCACATACACCCTGATACACTCAGCCTGGTGAAATCTGAGACAGGCTACAAAGCATAACTCTCTTGTAGTTTTTCCAGTCTTGAATAAAACACCCTTATCAAATACATCCTGCAAGAGACATTCCTTGAGACGGGAAAGTAGCATCCCTCTTCTAGGTAACCTCTGTTTCCAATCACTCGTTTCAGAAGAAGCAATTGAAAGAATGACAGAGAAATGCCTTGTTTCTGAATAACTCAGGGTTTAGGAAGGCCCTGACAATCCGGAAAGATTTGCAGTAGGAAGGGGAGAGCCCTTGACAGTGGCTCAAACTCTACAGCAGTTAATCTCTGGCATTCCCAAAATTGTGCTTGTCTGCCTGAACAGCATAACTGCAGCTCTAAAATCTGGTGGGGGAAGAGTTTCATTCTGATTGCCTGGGAAAGGAGTGTTTCTGTGTGGGGCAAGCTGTTAACTGTGTTCTCATCCCTTTTTTCCTCTCCTCCTCAACATCTAAAGCCTGATGCAAGGAAGTGTTTCAGCACTTCCCTGTGGAAGAATGTTTAAAGTCAGCCATGAAATCAAGCGGTGTCTTGGTGAATTACTGCTTCCCTACAACTGCTGTAAGGCCAAACGCTGCAAATATCCTTGGGAGAGCACAGGGTTGGTTTGGGGAGGCTGGCTGGCCAGTGCCTTCTGCAAAAACACATCAGGCTCTGTGGGAGGAGGTCCTGCCACCACCAAAATCCTTCTGCGAGAGCAGAAGCGGGTGCAAACCTCACTGCTGCTGCCCTGCAAGTCCTGCCTGCAGTCCCCCACCACTGGGCTCCCACCTGGACAAACAAAGGAGCAAGGAAACTAAGCACTGCCCTTTCCTCAGGCTGGAAAAAAAGGAAACTGAACCCAAAGTGACAGACGTTTGTCACCCGTGGTTGCAGCGGGGACACTCAGGGATGGCAGCTATAAAGGTGGCACAAGAATCTGGGTAAATACATCCTGCAGTGGGTAATTCCTGCCAGGCAAACAGGGCGGTGAGCCCAGTGCTCTGTGAGCAGGTAGCATCAGCAGGCTGCAAGGCAGGGGCTTTTTGGAGATTTTTGGAGCTTTTTGGAGCTCATGTAAGCATGGGAACCACAGAATCACACCACACAGGTTCATGCTTCAGCCTGGCAAAAGTGTAGCTCTTTAGAAAAATAATGAAAAAGAAGAGGCAGTGCCGAGACAGGATAAATAAGGAGATAAATCACTTTGCAATACAATACAGCCAAAACCCGAAAATAAACAATTACTTTAAATCATATCAAGGACCTATCACAAACATCACATTTATACAATTGATCCATGTGTAAATTAGCCAATTAATTCTGAATTGAAACTCTAATGAAATAATAATTATCTGTTTATAGTGGAATGGTACGAGTGCAGGTCTAGAAACAGAAATAAAGAAAGACTGCAGCAAAATCCACTCAGCTCCATCACCAGTGGGCACGGGGGGAATGGTCAATACCAGTCTTTAACATCCAGATATTACTGGGGAGGAGGAATAAATAAAATACATAAATATGTGAGAAATCTATGGACCTTAAATGATAGAGATGTAGAAAGGCTCTTTTAAAGCACTGTGGGGGTTTTTTTTGTGGTTGGTTGGTTTGGTTTTTTTGTAATAAAGAATTGCAAAGTGGGAATTCTTTTAACATTTCCAGAGGCTGTTTGATTTTTTATCCTTGCTGGTTTTTCTACCATGAGTTGTTTGCCCTGAGAGGACTCCAAAGGATTAGGACCTCATAATTACCAAGCAGTGAAAGATGGATGGAAAAAGGTGGGGTTTCGTACAGAATTATTTTGGTGACTCATATTCTAAATAAATCTTCACTGAGATGTAGAAATACACTGGGGTCTTCGATAAGAATTTTGCACCCTTAGTGTTTTCATGTAGAGCTGCAAACAGATAACACCTTAGCCCAGGAGCTCAAGTTAGGTGTCTTTGGACTGTTTTTCTATATAAAAACTACTTTGTGTCTCTTTTTTTTTTCTATACACTTTAGCCAAGAGCTTGAAGAGTGTTCCCACAGAAATAGCATTTCTTTAAAAAATTTCTGATGATATTTACTTTCCCTGGTGCCTTTAAATTGTTAAAAAGAGCAGAAACAAGAAATAGTTTAATAAAACCAGAATATTTCTGTAAACTAATAATTGCTGAGATCCTATCCTCAGGATGTGTCAAAGGTACTGAAATACCAGGTCTATTGCAGCCAAAAATGTTACATTACTCTGTAAAATTTTCCCCTCTATTGCAACCCCAAGTGTTCAGGGGAAGAACTACTCCTGGGGATACCTTACAAGCATTAATACTGAGAAGTTGACTCAGATAAAAGATGTCGTGCTTCAAAATTGCCAAGTGGGTGTATAAAAGGAATTGGCAAGAGAATCACATTTGATTAGAGTATTAAAATGTTTAAATGTAAGATTTTGCTGTATGTACATGAAAAAATAACTCAGCTCCACAGCTCGCATTCTCCCTTTCCTTTCCTTTCCTTTATTTCCTGTTCCTTTCCTTTCATTTCCTTTCCTTATCCTTTCCTTTCCTTTCCTTTCCTTTCCTTTCCTTTCCTTTCCGTTACCTTTCCTTTCCTTTTCCTTTCCTTTCCTTTCCCTTTATCCTTTCCCTTTCTCCTTTTCCATTCCTTTGCCTTCGGGTCGTCTCGTTTCCTTTCCTCCTTTTTTTTTCCTTTCCTCCTTCCTATGCCCATGCTTCCTTCCTCCTGTTCCTTTTTCCTTTCCTTTCCCTTCCTTTCCCTTACCTTTTACCCTTCCCTTCCCTTCCCAACAGGGGGCCCCGCCTGGCTCCCGGAGGGCCCGGGGGCAGGAGCGGTTACCCGCGGGCAAGTCCCCGGCATCACACCGCAGTAAAACCGGGGGTCCCCTTCGCGGCTCCCGGGGCCCAGAGCCGCCGCTTCCGGTGTCCGGGATGTGCCGTGCGGTGCGGGGAATGCTTCCGGGACCGCCCGTCCCGGGACGCGGTGCGCTCCCAGGGGCCGGTAGGGGGCGCCCTGTGCCCGGACCCGGGAACGGGATGGATCCCGGGAATGGACCCCGGGAACGGCCGGGATGAATCCCGGAACGGCCGGGATGGATGCCGGGAACGGAAGGGATGGATCCTGGGAATGGCCGGGATGGATCCCGGGAAACGGCGGGGTGGCTCTCTGGAATGGCCGGGATGGATCCCTGAAGTGGGGATGGATCCCAGAAGCGGCGGGGATGGGCCCCCGGAGGCACCCTATAACAGGACCCCGGGAGTGTCCGGTGCTCAGACCCCGGGAGCGGCGGGGATGGACCCCGGGAGGGTCGGACACGGCCCCCGGGAGCGGCGGGGCCGGGCCGTGCCCCGGAGCACCGCGGCCGCTCCTGGGCCGTGTCCGCCGCCGCCCCTCCGCCGCGGGCTCGACGTGTCCCGCTGTCCGCTCTCGCTGCCGGGGACCGAGGGGCGCGGCGGGGATGCCCGCGGAGGGGAGGGCACCGTCGGGGGAGAGCCCTGCCGCCGCCCCGCAGCCACCGCCCCGCAGCCGTCCCTTAAGTCGTTCGTGCCCAGCGCAGGGGTGCCCCGATATCCCGGTGCCCGGCATCCCGGTGCCCGGCATCCCGGCGGGGCCCGGCCGGTCCCGCCGCCCCCCTGCGGCGCGGGCGGCTTTTGTTGCCGTCGGTGCGGGGCGGGGGCGCGGGGGCGGCGCGGCGGGGCGGGGCGCGGTTTTGAGGCAGGAGCGGCTCGTCCCGAGTCATTCGCCTCCCGCCGCTCCCGCCGCGCTCCCTGCGCCGAGCCGGTTCCCTTTGTGCCGCCGGCCCGGCCCCGCTCGCCGCCTCATTGGACTCTGTATCGCCGGGGACGGGCGGGCGGTCGCCGCCTCCGGGCACGGCGGCGCGTCGGGGCGGGGGGGGGGCCGGGGGCCGCGGCGGCTGCGGGGCAGGGGCTGCGCGGAGCCCTCTCCTCCCGCCGCCATCCCGCCTGATCCCATTCGCCTTTGTGCGCGCCCAATCGCCGCGTGCTCCCCGCGCGGAGCGGGGATGACATTTTGATTTCATCATTAGCATCCGGCGCCAAGGTTGACGCAGCAGCGGCGGCGGCGGCGGCGGGAGGCGGCGGGCGGCAGCGACGACCCCGGCTCTCCGCCTGCCCGCAGCAGCCCCCCGGTGCCGCGGGCTGCGCGGGTCCCCCCGGCCCCCCGTCCTGCCGCCCCCCCATGCGAGGGGCCCCCGGCCGGCCCCCCGCCGCGCTCCCACGCCGCCCCTCCGCTCCTGTCCCCCGCGCCGCCGGGAGCCGCCACCTGCGCGCCGGCTGCGGGGCCAGCGGCGGGCAGGAGCCGGGCGGGCACCGGAGGATGCCGGAGACCGGGCATGAGCCACCCAGCTCCCCGCCGCCTCCCCCCAAGGAGTCCTTCTACATCAAGAACCTGCTCAACGGCGGCCCCCCCAAGGCGCCCCCCAAGCAGCCGCGGGCGCTGTTCGCCCCTTCGGGCAAGGCGGCGGTGGACGGCGCCGGCTTCGCCCTCTCGCAGGTGGGAGACCTCGCCTTCCCCCGCTTCGAGATCCCGGCGCCGCGCTTCGCCCTGAGCGCGCACTGCCTGGAGCGCGCCCAGACCTGGTGGTACCCGTACGCCCTGACGCCGGCCGGAGCTCACCTGCCCCGCACCGAAGGTACCGCTCCCGGCAACTCCCTTCCCTCCCTCCCCGGCGGGGCGGCTGCGGTGGGCACCGGGGGGGGGAAGCCGTCGGCGGGGCGACGCGGGGGTCCGGCCGGCTCGTCCCGTTTTTCCCCCCGACGGGACGCGGGGGCCGGGTGGCGAAGGTGTCTCTTTGTGTCCCTTATCCTTCCCTCTTCATCCCCCGCTTCGTCCTTCCCCTCCAGCCGCAGAGAAATCCCTGCTGAGGGACTCGTCCCCCGCCTCGGGCACCGACCGGGACTCCCCGGAGCCGCTGCTGAAGGCGGAGGGGGAGCAGAAGGAGCTGGACTCCAAGAGCCCCGACGAGATCGTCCTGGAGGAGAGCGACTCCGAGGAGGCGAAGAAAGGAGGGAGGCGCGGAGGACTGGAAGAAGCGGGAGGAGAGCCCGGAGAAGAAGCCGTGCCGCAAGAAGAAGACGCGCACGGTGTTCAGCCGCAGCCAGGTCTTCCAGCTGGAGTCCACCTTCGACATGAAGCGCTACCTGAGCAGCTCGGAACGGGCCGGCCTGGCCGCCTCCCTCCACCTGACAGAGACCCAGGTGAAGAATCTGGTTCCAGAACCGCCGCAACAAGTGGAAGCGGCAGCTGGCGGCCGAGCTGGAGGCGGCCAACCTCAGCACGCGGCCGCGCAGCGCATCGTCCGCGTCCCCATCCTGTACCACGAGAACTCGGGCGCGGAGGGGGCGCGGGGGGCGGGCGGAGCCCCCGGCACCCAGCCCCTGCTCACCTTCCCTCACCCCGTCTACTATTCCCACCCCGTGGTCACCTCCGTGCCGCTCCTGCGGCCCGTCCTGAGCCCGCCCGCCGCTGCGCGGAGGGGCGCGGAGAGGCGCGCAAGGCACCCGCCGCTTGTAAGTACTCCAGCCCCTCGTGCGACCCACCCGGGCGGCGTCTGCGGAGCACGGGTTTTGGGTGGAGAGAGGTGCGGGGGGTGGGGGGTACCCCTCGGTGTGTGGCGTTAGGAGGAAAGTCGCAAAAATCTAGGGAAAAAAAAAAAAAAAAAAAGAAAAAGTGGGGGGGGGAGGGAAAGGAAAACGAGGAAAATGAAAGCGGGAACTTGTAGAGAACCCTGGAGCTGTCACACCTTTTGTAAACGTGGATGAAAACCGCGATGGTCTCTGTGGCTTTAGTTTTATTTTTGTAAAAAAAAAAAAAAAAAAAGAAAAAAAGGAAAAAAAAAAGAGAAAAAAAAGTGGGAGAAAAAAAAAAGAAAAAAATGGGGGGAAAGAAAGGATGATATTAATAATAAAAAAAAAGGAATGATCCCAGGCCACTCCTCCAGATTTGCCAAACGCTAACGGGAAGCTGAATTTCTGTTCCTTTCGGACCTCTCCTTCTGCCTCCAAATAGTTGTTCAGGCTCCTGATCCTGTCGTGACTCAAACTTCATCGACCACGCTTTTCATTTAGCAGACCTTTGCCTCTTTGCTTGCCCACCTTTTGTACCTTTCTTTTTTTTGTCATGGGACTTTTACGAGCAAGAAATACAGCCTCAAAGTGAACAGTTAAATACACCCGCGCGCTTTGAGTGACCCCTATTTATTATCGTTTATTTAGACATTTTTAATTCTTGTTTATAATTCTTGTTTTCCTAGTTGTCGGGTTGTTTTGGGTTTTTTCTTCCTTGTAAAGTTATTTCGGTATTTTGGGGAGAAAAAAATCTGTACCCTTTTGCTTTCTTTTGTAATACTAATTATTAATATTATTATTATTAATATTATTGTACTTTTGAACTGTGCAATATTGTACGATGATTCTTAAAGCACTGCTTTTATTTGAATGGTGAGGAAAGGGTTTTTAGCATTGTAAAGCTGCATTCGTTCATGTTGTACACAATAAAATAAAAAAGAATTAAAAGCGAAGGAAAGTGAGAAGAGAGGAGCAAGGCATGGGAATTAACATCAGCCCGGCTTCATGCGAATAAATAAGGGAGATTCGGTGAGCTGGGCGCTTTAAGTGAAGGACAATCAACTTTAGGGTAATTTTAATTTATTTGGTATGATGTACAGTTTTCTTCTAAAGTCCATTGAGTATGTGGATTTTAATAGGCAGAAATCAAGTGAGGAGTGGACACCTCTAGTCTCTCTCTGTCTTAGTGTCTACTCACCTGTTGTCTGACAATTGTTTGCTGTCTTCCCAAGGGTTTGGGTTGGTTGGTTCCTTTTCTTTATTTTATTTTAAATTTTGTTTTCCCCCCTTTCGGTTGTACTCTCTGCCCTCTCGCTTTCCTGTTAGGGATCGGTCCTATTTTTAAAACAGCCTATATTGTTATAAACTTAATGTTGTGGTGGAAAAAAAAAAAATCAATAAAACCCGTTCCTTATCATTTTTAAGTGTGGTTTTGGATGAGAAAAAAAAAAGAGAGAGAGAAAATATATAAGCAACGACAACAAATAATAATAAAAGAAATAAACAAAAAATAACTCCACGGTTTTCTCGGAGCGCTGCGGCCCTGCTCGGGGTGCGGGGGCCAGGGCGCGGAGCCGCCCCTGCCGGGAATCCTTCGAGCGGGTGTCCGGAGGCCTCTCCGATGGGAAGCGGATCGGGAACGGGAGGGGGGGGACCTTTCCCACCTCCGGCGACTCGGTAACCCCGAGCGAAGGGTCGCAGACTCCCAGGGAACCCCCCTCGGGACGGGGGCGGGCGAGGGGGGTCCCTTCCCACGGGAGGGCCTCCTCCCCTTCCCGGGGGCTTCCCCTGAACTTCTGGCCGCCCCTTCCTCTGCGCCCCCCTCCCCCCCCAACTCGGTACTGCCCTTCCCTTCTCCCCCCTCCTCCGGGGGCTGCCGCAGGGTGTCCAACCCCCCTGGGCTGCGCCCTCTGCCCACGGCCGGAGCCGTCACGCGTGTTAATACTCCCGGCAGGGTTATTTGGAGATAGGATCGCTCTCCGCTTCCCGCAGATCGGCCCGAATCGACGTGTTGATAGCGCCGAGGGCAGGATTTCGGGCCAAAGAAATCAAAATAAAACTCAGCGTTGCGAAAAGATAATCCTGCGTTTTCTTTTCGTTTGGGATAAAAACCCTGGCAATGGGTCATAAACGAAAAATAAACAGAGTTTCAGAGTCAAAATACGGTGCTGGCTGTGTCGCCTACAAACAGAGCGATGCCTTTGCTGTTTGCGGTACCAACTTTGGGACAAGTCGCTTGCAGCCCATTAAAAATATTGTTGTCATAGTAAATAGGTCTTTCCATTTTACAGCGCGGCAGCACGATGTTATCAAACGGCAAGGAAAAAAAAGCTCATTTATTTCTGGTCAGTGCCCGGAAAACGATTCCGGACCCTCCCGGCCCTTCCCAGCCGAGGAAGGAGCCGCTGGACACCAGTGCGGCCCCCGCCCCGCAGCGCGGCCTTTGAGCGGGTGCGGGCAGCAGCGGGCACCGGCCCATCCCGCCCGTCCCGGGCCTGCCAGGGCCACTTCCCATGGGAATGATGATCTTGGTGGAGTTGATGGAGTTCGGTAGATTTTTTTTTTTTTAATTAAGAAAAAAAAAAAAAGGAAGAAGGAAAAAAAAATCTAACCAGATTTCTGCTTTCCTGCTTCCCACTACCCTCTCGCACCTCAGCATCTATAGCTGATAGAAGCTGTGAAACTGCTCGGTGAAGTTGGGCAGGGGGTCGAGGGCCTGTGAGCCCGGTTCTCTGCCCCCCGAGCCGCCCCTCTCCCGCAGCCGGGATTTCTCCGCACCCGGCCGGGAGGGATCCCTCGGAGGAGGATGCTCCTTTCTGTTCGCATCCGCAGCAAGCCGAGCCTGGCGCTCAGGCTTTTCTCAAGCCTTCAAAAAGTCTCCCCAAACTCCATCCTATCCCTGAACACTTCAGCTAAACGGGAAGCGAGCTGTTTAATGTCTCTCTCCGAGGGAGATGCCCACCGAGCGAGGGCTCCGCCAGCCCCGGCTCTTCCCGCTGCGCCGCGCCGCTCCCGGCAGGGGAGTGCCGGCCTGGAGCCGGACAGGAGCGGGACAGGCTAACAAGGGAACCCCCCCCTCCTCCCGCACCTTTGGCCCTGCCTGAAGTTTCTGGAGATCCCACATCGCTCTGGGCTGGAGTGAAAGCAATCGCTTTGAGTGGTGGAAAAAGAAATCATCTCTACAGAAACAAAAATTGTTTGGCGGGGAGGTGGGTGCGATTC